>NC_081358.1:125750966-125763466 GCF_030684315.1 Stegostoma tigrinum | reverse complement strand
AGAGTCTCGCACAGGCACACACACAGTCTCGCACACACAGTCTCGCGCACACACGGTCTCGCGCACACACGGTCTCGCGCACACAGTCTCGCACGCACACAGTCTCGCACACAGACAGTCTCGCACACAGACAGTCTCGCGCGCGCGCACACAGTCTTGCGCGCACACAGTCTTGCGCGCACACAGTCTTGCGCGCACACAGTCTCGCGCGCACACAGTCTCTCACAATATCTCACACACACAGTCTGTCTCGCACACATGGTCTCACGCACACACGGTCACGCGCGCACACGGTCTCGCACGCACACGGTCTCGCGCACAGTCGCTCTCAATATCTCACACACACACAGTCTGTCTCACAGTCTTGCGCACACAGTCTCGCGCACACAGTCTCGCGTGCACACAGTCTCGCGCACACACAGTCTCTCACAATACCTCACACACACAGTCTGTCTCGCGCGCGCACTGTCTCGCGCGCACACGGTCTCGCGCGCACACGGTCACGCGCACAGTCTCGCGCGCACACAGTCTCGCACACACATACAGTCTCGCACACACATACAGTCTCGCACACAGTCTCGCGCGCGCACAGTCTCGCGCGCGCACAGTCTCGCGCGCGCACAGTCTCGCGCGCGCACAGTCTCGCGCGCACACAGTCTCGCGTGCAGTCTCGCACACACATACAGTCTCGCACACACATACAGTCTCGCACACAGTCTGGCACACAGTCTCGCGCGCACGCAGTCTCGCGCGCACACAGTCTCGCGCGCACAGTCTCGCGCGCACACAGTCTCGCACACACATACAGTCTCGCACACACATACAGTCTCGCACACACATACAGTCTCGCACACAGTCTGGCACACAGTCTCGCGCGCACGCAGTCTCACGCACACGCAGTCTCGCGCGCACACGGTCTCGCGCTCACACGGTCTCGCGCGCACACGGTCTCGCGCGCACACGGTCTCGCGCGCACACGGTCTCGCGCGCACACGGTCTCGCGCGCACACTGTCTCGCGCGCACACTGTCTCGCGCGCACACTGTCTCGCGCGCACACTGTCTCGCGCGCACACTGTCTCGCGCGCACACTGTCTCGCGCGCACACTGTCTCGCGCGCACACTGTCTCGCGCGCACACTGTCTCGCGCGCACACTGTCTCGCGCGCACACTGTCTCGCGCGCACACTGTCTCGCGCGCACACTGTCTCGCGCGCACACTGTCTCGCGCGCACACTGTCTCGCGCGCACACTGTCTCGCGCGCACACTGTCTCGCGCGCACACTGTCTCGCGCGCACACTGTCTCGCGCGCACACTGTCTCGCGCGCACACTGTCTCGCGCGCACACTGTCTCGCGCGCACACTGTCTCGCGCGCACACTGTCTCGCGCGCACACTGTCTCGCGCGCACACTGTCTCGCGCGCACACTGTCTCGCGCGCACACAGTCTCGCGCGCACACAGTCTCGCGCGCACACAGTCTCGCGCGCACACAGTCTCGCGCACACTGTCTCGCGCACAGTCTCGCGCACACAGTCTCGCGCACACAGTCTCGCGCACACACTCTCTCACACACACAGTCTCTCACACAGTCTCGCGCACACAGTCGCTCACAATATCACACACACACAGTCTCGCGCACACACACAGTCTCGCGCACACAGTCTCGCGCACACACACAGTCTCTCACGCACACAAAGTCTCTCGCGCACACACAGTCTCTCGCGCACACACAGTCTCTCGCGCACACACAGTCTCGCACACACAGTGTCGCACACAGTCGCTCTCAATATCGCACACACAGTCTTGCGCACACTGTCTCTCCCAATATCTCTCACACACACAGACTGTCTCGCGCACACACTGGCGCGCGCACACAGTCTCGCACACACACAGTCTCGCACACACACAGTCTCGCACACACATACAGTCTTGCACACAGTCTGGCACACAGTCTCGCGCGCACGCAGTCTCGCACACACGCAGTCTCGCGCGTACACAGTCTCGCACACACAGTCTCGCACACACAGTCTCGCACACACAGTCTCGCACACACAGTCTCGCACACACTCACATTCTCACACACACAGTCTCGCACACACAGTCTCGCACACACAGTCTTGCACACGTACACAGTCTCACGCACACGCAGTCTCGCACACACACATAGTCTCGCACACACACACTGTCACACACAGAGAGTGTCGCACACACAGTCTCGCAGACACACACACCCCATCTTGCACACAGTCTCGCAAACACACACTGTCGCACACACACAGTGTCGCACACAGTCTCGCACACACACACAGTATCACACACACAGAGTCTCGCACACACCATCTCACAAACACACACATTCTCGCACACACAGTCTCACACACACAGTCTCGCACGCAAAGTCTCGCGCGCACACAGTCTCGCGCGCACACAGTCTCGCGCGCACACAGTCGCGCGCACACAGTCTCGCACACACACACACACACACTCACACAGTGTCACACACAGTCTTGCACACACACAGTCTCATACACACACGCTTTCTCGCACACAGTCTCACACACACAGTCTCGCACACACACAGACTCTCACACACACAGTCTCTCTCTCTCACACACACACCCAGTCTTTCTCTCTCACACACACACAGTCTCTCTCTCACACACACAGTATCTCACAAACAGTCTCTCTCTCACACACACAGTCTCTCACACAAACACACACCGTCTCTCACACAAACACACACCGTCTCTCTCTCACACACACAGTCTCTCTTACACACACAGACTTTCACACAGTGTCACAGACACAGAGTCTCACACGCGCACACACAGTCACACAAGCACACAGTCTCGCGTGCACAGTCTCGCGCGCACACAGTCTTGTGCACACAGTCTCGGACGCACACAGGGTTTCGCACACACACAGTCTCTCTCAATAACTCACACACACAGTCTGTCTCACACACAGTCCCGCGCACACGCAGTCTCGCGCGCACACGGTCTCGCGCGCACACGGTCTCGCGCGCACACGGTCTCGCGCGCACACGGTCTCGCGCGCACACGGTCTCGCGCGCACACGGTCTCGCGCGCACACGGTCTCGCGCGCACACGGTCTCGCGCGCACACAGTCTCGCGCGCACACAGTCTCACGCGCACACAGTCTCACGCGCACACAGTCTCGCGCGCACTCAGCCTCGCGCACACACAGTCTCACGCGCACAAACAGTCTCGCACACACAGTCTCGCACACACATACAGTCTCGCACACACATACAGTCTGGCACACAGTCTCGCGCACACGCAGTCTCGCGCACACGCAGTCTCGCGTGCACAGTCTCGCGCGCACACAGTCTCACGCACAGTCTCGCGCACACACAGTCTCGCGCGCACACAGTCTCACGCACACAGTCTCACGCACAGTCTCACGCACACAGTCTCACGCACACAGTCTCACGCACACATACAGTCTCGCACACACATACAGTCTCGCACATACATAGTCTCGCACACACATTACAGTCTCGCACACAGTCTGGCACACAGTGTCGCGCGCGCACAGTTTCACGCACACGCAGTCTCTCTCACACACAGTCTCGCGCACAAACACAGTCTCACACACACAGTCTCACGCGCACACAGTCTCACGCACACACAGTCTCACGCACACACAGTCTCGCGCACACACAGTCTCGCGTGCACACACAGTCTCACACTGTCACACACGCACAGTCTCGCACACACAGTCTCGCACACATACACACCCCGTCTTGCACACACAGTCTCGCAAACACACACACATTCTCGCACACAGAGTGTCGCACACACAGTCTCGCACACACACAGTATCTCGCACACACACAGTCTCACAAACACACACAGGCAAACGCACACACAGTCACTCACACACATACAGTCACACACAGTCACTTACACACACAGTCTCGCACACACACAGTCTCGCACACACACACAGAGTCTCACACACCCACATTCTCGCACGCACACACGCAGTGTCGCACACAGTCTCACAGTCTCGCACACACACATATACACACAGTCTTGCACACACACACATACACACGGTCTTGCACACACACAAAGAGTCGCGCACACACACACACGTGCACACACAGTCACACAGTCACGCACACAGTCTCACACAGTGTCACAAACATGTACAGTCTCGCACACGCACTGAGTCTCGCGCGCACACAGTCTCGCACAGTGTCTCGCTCGCAGTCTCGGACGCACACAGGGTCTCGCGCACACACAGTCTCTCTCAATATCTCACACACAGTCTTTCTCTCTCTTATACACACAGTCTCTCTTACACACACACAGTCTCTCACACACACAGTCTCTATCACACACACAGTCTCTCACACACACACAGTCTCGCACACACACACAGTCTCGCACACACACAGAGTCTCGCACACACACAGAGTCTCGCACACACACAGGCTCGCACGCACACAGTCTCGCGCGCACACTCGCTAACACAGTCTCGCGCACACACGGTCTCGCGCACACACAGTCTGTCTCACACACAGTCTTGCGCACACAGTCTCGCGCACACACACAGACTCGCGCGCACACACAGTCTTGCACGCACACAGTCTTGCGCGCACAGTCTCGCGCACACACAGTCTCGCGCACACACAGTCTCTCACAATATCTCACACACACAGTCTGTCTCACACACATGGCCTCGCGCGCACACGGTCTCGCGCGCACACAGTCTCGCGCGCACACAGTCTCGCGCGCACACAGTCTCGCGCGCACACAGTCTCGCGCGCACACAGTCTCACGCGCACACAGTCTCACGCGCACACAGTCTCACGCGCACACAGTCTCACGCACACACAGTCTCACGCACACACAGTCTCAAGCACACAGTCTCACGCACACAGTCTCACGCACACAGTCTCACGCACACAGTCTCACGCACACACAGTCTCTCTCAATATCTCACACACACAGTCGGTCTCGCGCATGCATGGTCTCGCGCGCGCACGGTCTCGCACACACTCTCGCGCACACAGTCTCGCGTGCACACAGTCTCGCGCGCACACAGTCTCGCGCGCACACAGTCTCGCGCACACACAGTCTCGCGCACACACAGTCTCGCGCACACACAGTCTCGCGCACACACAGTCTCGCGCACACACAGTCTCGCGCACACACAGTCGCTCTCGATATCTCTCAAACACAGTCTGTCTCACACACAGTCTGTCTCACAGTCTCGCGCGCACACAGTCTCGCGCGCACAGTCTCGGGCACACACGGTCTCGCGTACACGGTCTCACACACACGGTCTCGGGCGCACACAGTCTCGGGCGCACACAGTCTCGGGCGCACACAGTCTCGGGCGCACACAGTCTCGGGCGCACACAGTCTCGCGCGCACACAGTCTCGCGCGCACACAGTCTCGCGCGCACACAGTCTCGCGCGCACACAGTCTCGCGCGCACACAGTCTCGCGCGCACACAGTCTCGCGCGCACACAGTCTCTCACACATACAGTCTGTTACACACACAGTCTCTCTCACACAGAGTCTTGAACACGCGCACACACAGTCTCGCGCACACAGTCTCATGCGCACACAGTCTCGCGCACAGTCTCACGCACACACAGTTTCGCGCGCACACAGTCTCGCGCACACAGTCTCGCGCACACACGGTCGCTCAATATCTCGCACACACAGTCTCGCGCACACACGGTCTCGCGCACACACGGTCTCGCGCACACACGGTCTCGCGCACACACGGTCTCGCGCACACACGGTCTCGCGCACACACGGTCTCGCGCACACACAGCCTCTCGCACACACACAGACTCGCGCACACACACAGTCTCGCACAGTCGCTCTCAATATCTCTCACACACACAGTCTGTCTCACACACAGTCTCGCGCACACAGTCTCGCGCACACAGTCTCGCGCGCAGTCTCGCGCGCACACAGTCTCGCGCGCACACAGTCTCGCGCGCACACAGTCTCGCGCGCACACAGTCTCGCACACACACAGTCTCGCGCACACAGTCTCTCGCACACACAGTCTCGCGCACACACAGTCTCTCGCGCACACACAGTCTCTCGCGCACACACAGTGTCGCGCACAGTCGCTCTCAATATCGAACACAGTCTCGCGCACACAGTCTCTCTCAATATCTCTCACACACACAGACTGTCTCGCGCACACACTGGCTCGTGCACACACTGGCTCGCACACACGGTCTCGCGCGCACACGGTCTCGCGCGCACACGGTCTCGCGCGCACACGGTCTCGCGCGCACACGGTCTCACGCGCACACGGTCTCACGCGCACACAGTCTCGCGCACACAGTCTCGCGCACACAGTCTCGCGCACACAGTCTCGCGCACACAGTCTCGCGCACACCGTCTCGCGCACACAGTCTCGCGCACACAGTCTCGCGCACACAGTCTCGCGCACACAGTCTCGCGCACACAGTCTCGCGCACACAGTCTCGCGCACAGTCTCGCGCACACAGTCTCGCGCACACAGTCTCGCGCACACACAGTCTCACGCACACACAGTCGCGCACACACAGTCTCGCACACACACACACACAGTGTCACACACAGTCTTGCACACACACAGTCTCATACACACACGCTTTCTCGCACACAGTCTCACATACACAGTCTCGCACACACACAGACTCTCACACACACAGTCTCTCTCTCTCACACACACACCCAGTCTTTCTCTCTCACACACACACAGTCTCTCTCTCACACACACACAGTCTCTCTCTCTCACACACACAGTCTCTCTCTCACACACACACAGTCTCTCTCTCACACACACACACAGTCTCTCTCTCACACACACACACAGTCTCTCTCTCACACACACACAGTCTCTCTCTCACACACACAGACTCTCACACACACAGTCTCTCTCTCTCACACACAGTCTCTCTCTCACACACACACACAGTCTCTCTCTCACACACACAGTATCTCACAAACAGTCTCTCTCTCACACACAGTCTCTCACACAAACACACACCGTCTCTCTCACACACACACAGTCTCTCTTACACACACACAGTCTCTCTCACACACACAGACTTTCACACATTGTCACACACACAGTCTCACACGCGCACACACACAGTCTCGCAAGCACACACAGTCTCGCGTGCACAGTCTCGCGCACACACAGTCTCGCGCACACACAGTCTCGCGCACACACAGTCTCGCGCACACACAGTCTCGCGCACACACAGTCTCGCGCACACACAGTCTCGCGCACACAGTCTCGCGCGCACACAGTCTCGCGCGCACACAGTCTCTCTCAATATCTCACACACAGTCTGTCTCGCGCGCACACTGTCTCGCGCGCACACTGTCTCGCGCGCACACTGTCTCGCGCGCACACTGTCTCGCGCGCACACTGTCTCGCGCGCACACTGTCTCGCGCGCACACTGTCTCGCGCGCACACTGTCTCACGCGCACACTGTCTCACGCGCACACAGTCTCACGCGCACACAGTCTCGCGCACACACTGTCTCGCGCACACACTGTCTCTCACACACAGAGTCTCTCACACAGTCTCGCGCACACAGTCGCTCTCAATATCACACACACAGTTTCGCGCACACACACAGTCTCGCGCACACAGTCTCTCGCACACACAGTCTCGCGCACACACAGTCTCGCGCACACACAGTCTCTCGCGCACACACAGTGTCGCGCACAGTCGCTCTCAATATCGAACACACAGTCTCGCGCACACAGTCTCTCTCAATATCTCTCACACACACAGACTGTCTCGCGCACACACTGGCTCGTGCACAGTATCGCGCGCACACGGTCTCGCGCGCACACGGTCTCGCGCGCACACGGTCTCACGCGCACACAGTCTCACGCGCACACAGTCTCGCGCGCACAGTCTCGCGCACACAGTCTCGCGCACACCGTCTCGCGCACACAGTCTCGCGCACACAGTCTCGCGCACACAGTCTCGCGCACACAGTCTCGCGCACACAGTCTCGCGCACACAGTCTCGCGCACACAGTCTCGCGCACACAGTCTCGCGCACAGTCTCGCGCACACAGTCTCGCGCACACACAGTCTCACGCACACAGTCTCGCGCACACACAGTCTCGCACACACACACAGTGTCACACACAGTCTTGCACACACACAGTCTCATACACACACGCTTTCTCGCACACAGTCTCACATACACAGTCTCGCACACACACAGACTCTCACACACACAGTCTCTCTCTCTCACACACACACCCAGTCTTTCTCTCTCACACACACACACAGTCTCTCTCTCACACACACACACAGTCTCTCTCTCTCACACACACAGTCTCTCTCTCACACACACACAGTCTCTCTCTCACACACACACACAGTCTCTCTCTCACACACACACAGTCTCTCTCTCACACACACAGACTCTCACACACACAGTCTCTCTCTCTCACACACAGTCTCTCTCTCACACACACACACAGTCTCTCTCTCACACACACAGTATCTCACAAACAGTCTTTCTCTCACACACAGTCTCTCACACAAACACACCGTCTCTCACACAAACACACACCGTCTCTCTCACACACACACAGTCTCTCTTACACACACACAGTCTCTCTCACACACACAGACTTTCACACATTGTCACACACACAGAGTCTCACACGCGCACACACACAGTCTCGCAAGCACACACAGTCTCGCGTGCAGTCTCGCGCACACACAGTCTCGCGCACACACAGTCTCGCGCACACACAGTCTCGCGCACACACAGTCGCTCTCGATATCTCTCAAACACAGTCTGTCTCACACACAGTCTGTCACACAGTCTCGCGCGCACAGTCTCGCGCACACACGGTCTCGCGCACACACGGTCTCACGCACACACGGTCTCACGCACACACAGTCTCGCGCACACACGGTCTCGCGCACACACAGTCTCGCGCACACACAGTCTCGCGCGCATACAGTCTCGCGCACACACAGTCTCGCGCACACGGTCTCGGGCGCACACAGTCTCGCGCACACAGTCTCGCGCACACAGTCTCGCGCACACAGTCTCGCGCACACAGTCTCTCACACATACAGTCTCTCTCACACACAGAGTCTCGAACACGCGCACACACAGTCTCGCGCACACACAGTCTCGCGCACACACAGTCTCGCGCACACACAGTCTCGCGCACACACAGTCTCGCGCACACACAGTCTCGCGCACACACAGTCTCGCGCACACACAGTCTCGCGCACACACAGTCTCGCGCGCACAGAGTCTCGTGCACACACTGTCTCGCGCACACAGTCTCGCGCACACACACACACACTCACACAGTGTCACACACAGTCTTGCACACACACAGTCTCACACACACACGCTTTCTCGCACACACAGTCTCACACACACAGTCTCGCACACACAGACTCTCACACACACAGTCTCTCTCTCTCTCACACACACACCCAGTCTTTCTCTCTCACACACACACACTCTCTCTCACACACACACCCAGTCTCTCTCTCTCACACACACACAGTCTCTCTCTCACACACACAGACTCTCTCACACACAGTCTCTCTCTCACACACACAGACTCTCACACACACAGTCTCTCTCTCTCTCACACACACACCCAGTCTTTCTCTCTCACACACACACCCAGTCTCTCTCTCACACACACACAGTCTCTCTCTCACACACACACAGTCTCTATCTCATACACACAGTATCTCACACACAGTCTCTCTCTCACACACACAGTCTCTCACACAAACACATACCGTCTCTCTCACACACAGTCTCTCTTACACACACACACAGTCTCTCACACAAACACATACCGTCTCTCTCACACACAGTCTCTCTTACACACACAGTCTCTCTCACACACACACAGTCTCACAGACATACACAGACTCTCACACACACAGTCTCTCTCTCTCACACACACACCCAGTCTTTCTCTCTCACACACACACAGTCTCTCTCTCACACACACACAGTCTCTCTCTCACACACACACAGTCTCTCTCTCACACACACACAGTCTCTCTCTCACACACACACACAGTCTCTCTCTCACACACACACACAGTCTCTCTCTCACACACACACAGTCTCTCTCTCACACACACAGACTCTCACACACACAGTCTCTCTCTCTCACACACAGTCTCTCTCTCACACACACACACAGTCTCTCTCTCACACACACAGTATCTCACAAACAGTCTCTCTCTCACACACAGTCTCTCACACAAACACACACCGTCTCTCTCACACACACACAGTCTCTCTTACACACACACAGTCTCTCTCACACACACAGACTTTCACACATTGTCACACACACAGTCTCACACGCGCACACACACAGTCTCGCAAGCACACACAGTCTCGCGTGCACAGTCTCGCGCACACACAGTCTCGCGCACACACAGTCTCGCGCACACACAGTCTCGCGCACACAGTCTCGCGCACACACAGTCTCGCGCACACACAGTCTCGCGCACACAGTCTCGCGCGCACACAGTCTCGCGCGCACACAGTCTCTCTCAATATCTCACACACAGTCTGTCTCGCGCGCACACTGTCTCGCGCGCACACTGTCTCGCGCGCACACTGTCTCGCGCGCACACTGTCTCGCGCGCACACTGTCTCGCGCGCACACTGTCTCGCGCGCACACTGTCTCGCGCGCACACTGTTTCGCGCGCACACAGTCTCGCGCGCACACAGTCTCGCGCGCACACTGTCTCACGCGCACACAGTCTCACGCGCACACAGTCTCACGCGCACACAGTCTCACGCACACTGTCTCGCGCACACACTGTCTCGCGCACACACTGTCTCTCACACACAGAGTCTCTCACACAGTCTCGCGCACACAGTCGCTCTCAATATCACACACACAGTTTCGCGCACACACACAGTCTCGCGCACACAGTCTCTCGCACACACAGTCTCGCGCACACACAGTCTCTCGCGCACACAGTCTCTCGCGCACACACAGTGTCGCGCACAGTCGCTCTCAATATCGAACACACAGTCTCGCGCACACAGTCTCTCTCAATATCTCTCACACACACAGACTGTCTCGCGCACACACTGGCTCGTGCACAGTATCGCGCGCACACGGTCTCGCGCGCACACGGTCTCGCGCGCACACGGTCTCGCGCGCACACGGTCTCACGCGCACACAGTCTCACGCGCACACAGTCTCGCGCGCACAGTCTCGCGCACACAGTCTCGCGCACACCGTCTCGCGCACACAGTCTCGCGCACACAGTCTCGCGCACACAGTCTCGCGCACACAGTCTCGCGCACACAGTCTCGCGCACACAGTCTCGCGCACAGTCTCGCGCACACAGTCTCGCGCACACAGTCTCGCGCACACACAGTCTCACGCACACAGTCTCGCGCACACACAGTCTCGCACACACACACAGTGTCACACACAGTCTTGCACACACACAGTCTCATACACACACGCTTTCTCGCACACAGTCTCACATACACAGTCTCGCACACACACAGACTCTCACACACACAGTCTCTCTCTCTCACACACACACCCAGTCTTTCTCTCTCACACACACACACAGTCTCTCTCTCACACACACACACAGTCTCTCTCTCTCACACACACAGTCTCTCTCTCACACACACACAGTCTCTCTCTCACACACACACACAGTCTCTCTCTCACACACACACAGTCTCTCTCTCACACACACAGACTCTCACACACACAGTCTCTCTCTCTCACACACAGTCTCTCTCTCACACACACACACAGTCTCTCTCTCACACACACAGTATCTCACAAACAGTCTCTCTCTCACACACAGTCTCTCACACAAACACACCGTCTCTCACACAAACACACACCGTCTCTCTCACACACACACAGTCTCTCTTACACACACACAGTCTCTCTCACACACACAGACTTTCACACATTGTCACACACACAGAGTCTCACACGCGCACACACACAGTCTCGCAAGCACACACAGTCTCGCGTGCAGTCTCGCGCACACACAGTCTCGCGCACACACAGTCTCGCGCACACACAGTCTCGCGCACACACAGTCTCGCGCACACACAGTCGCTCTCGATATCTCTCAAACACAGTCTGTCTCACACACAGTCTGTCACACAGTCTCGCGCGCACAGTCTCGCGCACACACGGTCTCGCGCACACACGGTCTCACGCACACACGGTCTCACGCACACACAGTCTCGCGCACACACGGTCTCGCGCACACACAGTCTCGCGCACACACAGTCTCGCGCACACACAGTCTCGCGCACACGGTCTCGGGCGCACACAGTCTCGCGCACACAGTCTCGCGCACACAGTCTCGCGCACACAGTCTCTCACACATACAGTCTCTCACACATACAGTCTCTCTCACACACAGAGTCTCGAACACGCGCACACACAGTCTCGCGCACACACAGTCTCGCGCACACACA
>NC_081358.1:125735966-125738466 GCF_030684315.1 Stegostoma tigrinum | reverse complement strand
GTCTCACACAGTCACACACACACACACATACACAGTCACGCACACACAGTCTCAAACACACACACACAGTCTCTCACATACACACACAGTCTCACAGACATACACAGAGAGTCTCAAACACACACATACACAAACACACAGTCTCACACACACACAGTATCTCTCTCTCACACACACACAGTCTCTCTCTCTCACACACACACACAGTCTCTCTCTCTCTCACACACACACAGTCTCACATACACACACACAGTCTCAAACACACACACACACAGTCTCTCACACACACACACACACAGTCTCTCTCACACACACACACACACACAGTCTCTCTCTCTCTCTCACACACACACACACACACACACACACACACAGTCTCACACACACTCTCTCCCTCTCACACACACACACAGTCTCACTCTCTCTCTCTCTCACACACACACAGTCTCACACACACAGACACACACATACACAGTCTCACACACACAGTCTCGAACACACATAGTCTCACACACACACAGTCTCTCACACACACAGTCTCCCTCTCACACACACACACAGTCCCACACAGACACACACACAGTGTCTCTCTCTCTCACACACACAGTCTCACACACAGACACAGAGTCCTACACACACACACACACACACACACAGAGTCTCTCTCTCACACAGACACACACACACAGAAACACACACAGTCTCTCTCTCTCTCTCTCACACACACACACACACACACACACACAGTCTCACACACACAGACACACACAGTCTCTCACACACAGAGTCTCTCACACACACACACGCAGTCTCAAACACACACAGTCTCACACAGTCACACACACAGTCTCACACACACACATACACAGTCACACACAGTCACACACACACACACACATACACAGTCACGCACACACAGTCTTAAACACACACACAGTCTCTCACACACACACAGTCTCACATACACACACACAGTCTCACAGACATACACAGAGAGTCTCAAACACACACACACACAAACACACAGTCTCACACACACACAGTCTCTCTCTCTCTCTCACACACACACCCAGTCTCTCTCTCCCTCTCTCACACACAGTCTCTCTCTCTCTCACACAGAAAGTCTCACACACACACAGTCTCTCTCTCACACACACACACACAGTCTCTCTCTCACACACACACAGTCTCTCTCTCACACACACACAGTCTCTCTCACACACAGTCTCTCTTACACACACACAGTCTCTCTCTCACACACACACAGTCTCTCTCTCACACACACACAGTCTCTCTCACACACAGTCTCTCTTACACACACACAGTCTCTCTCTCTCACACACACAGTCTCTCTCTCACACACACAGTCTCTCACACACAGAGTCTCGCACAGGCACACACACAGTCTCGCGCACACACGGTCTCGCGCACACACGGTCTCGCGCACACACGGTCTCGCGCACACACGGTCTCGCGCACACACGGTCTGTCTCACACAGTCTCGCGCACACAGTCTCGCACGCACACAGTCTCGCACACAGACAGTCTCGCGCGCACACAGTCTCGCGCGCACACAGTCTCGCGCACACACAGTCTCGCGCGCACACAGTCTCGCGCACACACAGTCTCTCACAATATCTCACACACACAGTCTGTCTCGCACACATGGTCTCACGCACACACGGTCACGCGCGCACACGGTCTCGCATGCACACGGTCTCGCGCACACAGTCGCTCTCAATATCTCTCACACACAGTCTGTCTCACAGTCTTGCGCACACAGTCTCGCGCACACAGTCTCGCGTGCACACAGTCTCGCGCGCACACAGTCTCTCACAATACCTCACACACACAGTCTGTCTCGCGCGCGCACTGTCTCGCGCGCACACGGTCTCGCGCGCACACGGTCACGCGCACAGTCTCGCGCGCACACAGTCTCGCACACACATACAGTCTCGCACACACATACAGTCTCGCACACACATACAGTCTCGCACACAGTCTGGCACACAGTCTCGCGCGCACACAGTCTCGCGCGCACACAGTCTCGCACACACATACAGTCTCGCACACACATACAGTCTCGCACACACATACAGTCTCGCACACAGTCTGGCACACAGTCTCGCGCGCACAGCCTCGCGCGCACAGTCTCGCGCGCACACAGTCTCGCGCGCATACAGTCTCGCACACACATACAGTCTCGCACACACATACAGTCTCGCACACACATACAGTCTCGCACACAGTCTGGCACGCAGTCTCGCGCGCACGCAGTCTCGCGCACACGCAGTCTCGCGCACACACAGTCTCGCGCACACAGAGTCTCACACACACAGTCTCGCACACACTCACATTCTCACACACACAGTCTCGCACACAAACAAAGTCTCACGCACACGCAGTCTCGCACACACACATAGTCTTGCACACACACAGAGTCTCGCACACACACACTGTCACACACAGAGAGTGTCGCACACACAGTCTCGCAGACACA
>NC_081358.1:125708466-125730966 GCF_030684315.1 Stegostoma tigrinum | reverse complement strand
CACACACACACAGTCTCACATACACACACACAGTCTCTCTCACACACACACACACAGTCTCTCTCTCTCTCACACACACAGACACACACACACACACACAGTCTCACACACACTCTCTCCCTCTCACACACACACACAGTCTCACTCTCTCTCTCTCTCACACACACACACAGTCTCACACACACAGACACACACATACACAGTCTCACACACACAGTCTCGAACACACATAGTCTCACACACACACAGTCTCTCTCACACACAGTCTCTCACACGCACAGTCTCCCTCTCACACACACACACAGTCCCACACAGACACACACACAGTGTCTCTCTCTCTCACACACACAGTCTCACACACAGACACAGAGTCCTACACACACACACACACACACACACACACACACAGAGTCTCTCTCTCACACAGACACACACACACAGAAACACACACAGTCTCTCTCTCTCTCTCTCTCTCACACACACACACACACACACACACACACACAGTCTCACACACACAGACACACACAGTCTCTCACACACAGAGTCTCTCACACACACACACACAGTCTCAAACACACACAGTCTCACACAGTCACACACACAGTCTCACACACACACATACACAGTCACACACAGTCAAACACACACACACACATACACAGTCACGCACACACAGTCTTAAACACACACACAGTCTCTCACACACACACAGTCTCACATACACACACACAGTCTCACAGACATACACAGAGAGTCTCAAACACACACACACACAAACACACAGTCTCACACACACACAGTCTCTCTCTCTCACACACACACACACACAGTCTCTCTCTCTCTCTCACACACACACCCAGTCTCTTTCTCCCTCTCTCACACACACCCAGTCTCTCTCTCCCTCTCTCACACACAGTCTCTCTCTCTCTCACACAGAAAGTCTCACACACACACAGTCTCTCTCTCACACACACACACACAGTCTCTCTCTCACACACACACAGTCTCTCTCACACACAGTCTCTCTTACACACACACAGTCTCTCTCTCTCACACACACAGTCTCTCTCTCAGACACACAGTCTCTCACACACACACAGTCTCTCACACACACACAGTCTCTCACACACAGAGTCTCGCACAGGCACACACACAGTCTCGCACACACAGTCTCGCGCACACACGGTCTCGCGCACACACGGTCTCGCGCACACACGGTCTCGCGCACACACGGTCTCGCGCACACACGGTCTCGCGCACACACGGTCTGTCTCACACAGTCTCGCGCACACAGTCTCGCATGCACACAGTCTCGCACACAGACAGTCTCGCGCGCGCGCACACAGTCTCGCGCGCACACAGTCTCGCGCACACACAGTCTCTCACAATATCTCACACACACAGTCTGTCTCGCACACATGGTCTCACGCACACACGGTCACGCGCGCACACGGTCTCGCACGCACACGGTCTCGCGCACACAGTCGCTCTCAATATCTCTCACACACACAGTCTGTCTCACAGTCTTGCGCACACAGTCTCGCGCACACAGTCTCGCGCGCACACAGTCTCTCACAATACCTCACACACACAGTCTGTCTCGCGCGCGCACTGTCTCGCGCGCACACGGTCTCGCGCGCACACGGTCACGCGCACAGTCTCGCGCGCACACACAGTCTCGCACACACATACAGTCTCGCACACAGTCTGGCACACAGTCTCGCGCGCACACAGTCTCGCGCGCACAGTCTCGCGCGCACACAGTCTCGCACACACATACAGTCTCGCACACACATACAGTCTCGCACACACATACAGTCTCGCACACAGTCTGGCACACAGTCTCGCGCGCACGCAGTCTCGCGCACACGCAGTCTCGCGCACACGCAGTCTCGCGCACACGCAGTCTCGCACACAGTCTCGCGCACACACAGTCTCGCGCACACACAGTCTCGCGCACACACAGTCTCACACACACAGTCTCGCACACACTCACATTCTCACACACACAGTCTCGCACACAAAGTCTCACGCACACGCAGTCTCGCACACACACATAGTCTTGCACACACACAGTCTCGCGCACACACAGTCTCGCGCACACACAGTCTCGCGCACACAGAGTCTCACACACACAGTCTCGCACACACTCACATTCTCACACACACAGTCTCGCACACAAACAAAGTCTCGCACATGTACACAGTCTCACGCACACGCAGTCTCGCACACACACATAGTCTTGCACACACACAGAGTCTCGCACACACACACTGTCACACACAGAGAGTGTCGCACACACAGTCTCGCAGACACACACACCCCATCTTGCACACACAGTCTCGCAAACACACACTGTCGCACACACACAGTGTCGCACACAGTCTCGCACACACACACAGTATCACACACACAGAGTCTCGCACACACCATCTCACAAACATACACATTCTCGCACACACAGTCTCGCGCGCACACAGTCTCGCGCGCACACAGTCTCGCGCGCACACAGTCTCGCGCGCACACAGTCTCGCGCGCACACAGTCTCGCGCGCACACAGTCTCGCGCACACAGTCTCGCGCACACAGTCTCGCGCACACACAGTCTCGCGCACACACAGTCTCGCGCACACACAGTCTCGCGCACACACAGTCTCGCGCACACACAGTCTCGCGCACACACAGTCTCGCGCACACACTGTCTCGCGCACACACTGTCTCGCGCACACACTGTCTCGCGCACACACTGTCTCGCGCACACACTGTCTCGCGCACACACTGTCTCGCGCACACACAGTCTCGCGCACACACTGTCTCGCGCACACACAGTCTCGCGCACACACAGTCTCGCGCACACACAGTCTCGCGCACACACAGTCTCGCGCACACACAGTCTCACGCACACACAGTCTCACGCACACAGTCTCGCGCACACACAGTCTCGCGCACACACAGTCTCGCGCACACACAGTCTCGCGCACACAGAGTCTCACACACACAGTCTCGCACACACTCACATTCTCACACACACAGTCTCGCGCACAAACAAAGTCTCGCACATGTACACAGTCTCACGCACACGCAGTCTCGCACACACACATAGTCTTGCACACACACAGAGTCTCGCACACACACACTGTCACACACAGAGAGTGTCGCACACACAGTCTCGCAGACACACACACCCCATCTTGCACACACAGTCTCGCAAACACACAGTGTCGCACACACACAGTGTCGCACACAGTCTCGCACACACACACAGTATCACACACAGTCTCGCACACACCATCTCACAAACACACACAGTCTCACACACACAGTCTCACACGCACACAGTCTCACGCAAAGTCTCGCGAGCACACAGTCTCAACTGCACACAGTCTCGCGCGCACACAGTCTCGCGCGCACACAGTCTCGCGCGCACACAGTCTCGCGCGCACACAGTCTCGCGCGCACACAGTCTCGCGCGCACACAGTCTCGCGCGCACACAGTCTCGCGCACACACACACAGTGTCACACACAGTCTTGCACACACACAGTCTCATACACACACGCTTTCTCGCACACAGTCTCACATACACAGTCTCGCACACACACAGACTCTCACACACACAGTCTCTCTCTCTCACACACACACCCAGTCTTTCTCTCTCACACACACACACAGTCTTTCTCTCTCACACACACACACAGTCTCTCTCTCACACACACAGTCTCTCTCTCACACACACACAGTCTCTCTCTCACACACACACACAGTCTCTCTCTCACACACACACACAGTCTCTCTCTCACACACACACAGTCTCTCTCTCACACACACAGACTCTCACACAGTCTCTCTCTCTCACACACAGTCTCTCTCTCACACACACACACAGTCTCTCTCTCTCACACACAGTATCTCACAGTCTCTCTCTCACACACAGTCTCTCACACAAACACACCGTCTCTCACACAAACACACACCGTCTCTCTCACACACACACAGTCTCTCTTACACACACACAGTCTCTCTGACACACACAGACTTTCACACATTGTCACACACACAGAGTCTCACACGCGCACACACACAGTCTCGCAAGCACACACAGTCTCGCGTGCACAGTCTCGCGCACACACAGTCTCGCGCACACACAGTCGCTCTCGATATCTCTCAAACACAGTCTGTCTCACACACAGTCTGTCTCACAGTCTCGCGCGCACACACAGTCTCGCGCGCACAGTCTCGCGCACACACAGTCTCGCGCACACACAGTCTCGCGCACACACAGTCTCGCGCACACACAGTCTCGCGCACACACAGTCTCGCGCACACACAGTCTCGCGCACACACAGTCTCGCGCACACACAGTCTCGCGCACACACAGTCTCGCGCACGCACAGTCTCACGCGCGCACAGTTTCGCGCACGCACGGTCTCGCGCACACACGGTCTCACGCACACACGGTCTCACGCACACACGGTCTCGCGCACACACGGTCTCGGGCGCACACACAGTCTCGCGCGCACACTGTCAGGCGCACACACTGTCTCGCGCACACACACAGCCTCTCGCGCACACACACAGTCTCGCGCACACACTTGCACACACAGTCTCGCACACACAGAGACTCGCACACACAGAGTCTCGCACAGAGTCTCGAACACGCGCACACACAGTCTCGCGCACACACAGTTTCATGCGCACACACAGTCTCGCGCACACAGTTTCGCGCGCACACAGTCTCGCGCACAGTCTTGCGCACACACGGTCGCTCTCAATATCTCACACACACACAGTCTCGCACACACAGTCTCGCGCACACACGGTCTCGCGCACACACGGTCTCGCGCACACACGGTCTCGCGCACACAGTCTCGCGCACACAGTCTCGCACGCACACAGTCTCGCACACAGACAGTCTCGCGCGCACACAGTCTCGCGCACACACAGTCTCTCACAATATCTCACACACACAGTCTGTCTCGCACACATGGTCTCACGCACACACGGTCACGCGCGCACACGGTCTCGCGTGCACACAGTCTCGCGCGCACACAGTCTCTCACAATACCTCACACACACAGTCTGTCTCGCGCGCGCACTGTCTCGCGCACACACGGTCACGCGCGCACACGGTCACGCGCACAGTCTCGCGCGCACAGTCTCGCACACACATACAGTCTCGCACACACATACAGTCTCGCACACAGTCTGGCACACAGTCTCGCGCGCACACAGTCTCGCACACACATACAGTCTCGCACACACATACAGTCTCGCACACACATACAGTCTCGCACACACATACAGTCTCGCACACACATACAGTCTCGCACACAGTCTGGCACACAGTCTCGCGCGCACGCAGTCTCGCGCACACGAAGTCTCGCGCACATGCAGTCTCGCGCACACGCAGTCTCGCGCACACGCAGTCTCGCGCACAGAGTCTCACACTCACATTCTCACACACACAGTCTCGCACACAAACAAAGTCTCACGCACACGCAGTCTCGCACACACACATAGTCTTGCACACACACACTGTCACACACAGAGAGTGTCGCACACACAGTCTCGCAGACACACACACCCCATCTTGCACACACAGTCTCGCACACACACACTGTCGCACACACACAGTGTCGCACACACACAGTGTCGCACACAGTCTCGCACACACACACAGTATCACACACACAGAGTCTCGCACACACCATCTCACAAACATACACATTCTCGCACACACAGTCTCACACACACAGTCTCGCGCGCACACAGTCTCGCGCGCACACAGTCTCGCGCGCACACAGTCTCGCGCGCACACAGTCTCGCGCGCACACAGTCTCGCGCGCACACAGTCTCGCGCGCACACAGTCTCGCGCGCACACAGTCTCGCGCGCACACAGTCTCGCGCGCACACAGTCTCGCGCACACACAGTCTCGCGCACACACAGTCTCGCGCACACACAGTCTCGCGCACACACAGTCTCGCGCACACACAGTCTCGCGCACACACAGTCTCACGCACACAGTCTCGCGCACACACAGTCTCGCGCACACACAGTCTCGCGCACACACAGTCTCGCGCACACAGAGTCTCACACACACAGTCTCGCACACACTCACATTCTCACACACACAGTCTCGCACACAAACAAAGTCTCGCACATGTACACAGTCTCACGCACACGCAGTCTCGCACACACACATAGTCTTGCACACACACAGAGTCTCGCACACACACACTGTCACACACAGAGAGTGTCGCACACACAGTCTCGCAGACACACACACCCCATCTTGCACACACAGTCTCGCAAACACACAGTGTCGCACACACACAGTGTCGCACACACACAGTGTCGCACACAGTCTCGCACACACACACAGTATCACACACAGTCTCGCACACACCATCTCACAAACACACACATTCTCGCACACACAGTCTCACACACAGTCTCACACACACAGTCTCACACGCACAGTCTCACGCAAAGTCTCGCGAGCACACAGTCTCAACTGCACACAGTCTCGCGCGCACACAGTCTCGCGCGCACACAGTCTCGCGCGCACACAGTCTCGCACGCACACAGTCTCACGCGCACACAGTCTCGCGCACACACAGTCTCGCACACACACACACACAGTGTCACACACAGTCTTGCACACACACAGTCTCATACACACACGCTTTCTCGCACACAGTCTCACATACACAGTCTCGCACACACACAGACTCTCACACACACAGTCTCTCTCTCTCACACACACACCCAGTCTTTCTCTCTCACACACACACACACACAGTCTCTCTCTCTCTCACACACACAGTCTCTCTCTCACACACACACAGTCTCTCTCTCACACACACACAGTCTCTCTCTCACACACACACACAGTCTCTCTCCCACACACACGCAGTCTCTCTCTCACACACACAGACTCTCACACACACAGTCTCTCTCTCTCACACACAGTCTCTCTCTCACACACACACACAGTCTCTCTCTCACACACACAGTATCTCACAAACAGTCTCTCTCTCACACACAGTCTCTCACACAAACACACCGTCTCTCACACAAACACACACCGTCTCTCTCACACACACACAGTCTCTCTTACACACACACAGTCTCTCTCACACACACAGACTTTCACACATTGTCACACACACAGAGTCTCACACGCGCACACACACAGTCTCGCAAGCACACACAGTCTCGTGTGCACAGTCTCGCGCACACACCGTCTCGCGCACACACAGTCGCTCTCGATATCTCTCAAACACAGTCTGTCTCACACAGTCTGTCTCACAGTCTCGCGCGCACACACAGTCTCGCGCGCACAGTCTCGCGCGCACACGGTCTCGCGCGCACACGGTCTCGCGCGCACACGGTCTCGCGCGCACACGGTCTCGCGCACACAGTCTCACGCGCACACAGTCTCACGCGCACACAGCCTCGCGCGCACACAGCCTCGCGCGCACACAGCCTCGCGCACACACAGCCTCGCGCACACACAGCCTCGCGCACACACAGTCTCACGCGCACAAACAGTCTCGCACACACAGTCTCGCACACACAGTCTCGCACACACAGTCTCGCACACACAGTCTCGCACACACATACAGTCTCGCACACACATACAGTCTGGCACACAATGTCGCACACAGTCTCGCGCACACGCAGTCTCGCGTGCACAGTCTCGCGCGCACACAGTCTCGCGCGCACAGTCTCACGCACACAGTCTCACGCACACATACAGTCGCGCACACACATACAGTCTCGCACATACATAGTCTCGCACACACATACAGTCTCGCACACAGTCTGGCACACAGTGTCGCGCGCGCACAGTTTCGCGCACACGCAGTCTCACGCACACAGTCTCACGCACACAGTCTCACGCACACAGTCTCACGCACACATACAGTCTCGCACATACATAGTCTCGCACACACATTACAGTCTCGCACACACATACAGTCTCGCACACACATACAGTCTCGCACACAGTCTGGCACACAGTGTCACGCGCGCACAGTTTCGCGCACACGCAGTCTCTCTCACACACAGTCTCGCGCACAAACACAGTCTCACGCACAGTCTCACGCACACACAGTCTCACGCACACACAGTCTCACGCACACACAGTCTCGCGCACACACAGTCTCGCGCGCACACAGTCTCGCGTGCACACACAGTCTCACACTGTCACACACGCACAGTCTCGCACACACAGTCTCGCACACATACACACCCCGTCTTGCACACACAGTCTCGCAAACACACACACATTCTCGCACACAGAGTGTCGCACACACAGTCTCGCACACACACAGTATCTCGCACACACACAGTCTCACAAACACACACAGGCAAACGCACACACAGTCACTCACACACATACAGTCACACACAGTCACTTACACACACAGTATCGCACACACACAGTCTCGCACACACACAGTCTCGCACACACACACAGAGTCTCACACACCCACATTCTCGCACGCACACACGCAGTGTCGCACACAGTCTCACAGTCTCGCACACACACATATACACACAGTCTTGCACACACACACATACACACGGTCTTGCACACACACAAAGAGTCGCGCACACACACACACGTGCACACACAGTCACACAGTCACGCACACAGTCTCACACAGTGTCACAAACATGTACAGTCTCGCACACGCACTGAGTCTCGCGCGCACACAGTCTCGCACGCACACACAGTCTCGCACAGTGTCTCGCTCGCAGTCTCGGACGCACACAGGGTCTCGCGCACACACAGTCTCTCTCAATATCTCACACACAGTCTCTCTCTCACACAGTCTTTCTCTCTCTTATACACACAGTCTCTCTTACACACACACAGTCTCTCACACACACAGTCTCTATCACACACACAGTCTCTCACACACACACAGTCTCGCACACACACACAGTCTCGCACACACACACAGACTCGCACACACACACAGTCTCGCACGCACACAGGCTCGCACGCACACAGTCTCGCGCGCACACTCGCTAACACAGTCTCGCGCACACACAGTCTCTCACAATACCTCACACACACAGTCTGTCTCGCGCGCGCACTGTCTCGCGCGCACACGGTCTCGCGCGCACACGGTCACGCGCACAGTCTCGCGCGCACACACAGTCTCGCACACACATACAGTCTCGCACACAGTCTGGCACACAGTCTCGCGCGCACACAGTCTCGCGCGCACAGTCTCGCGCGCACACAGTCTCGCACACACATACAGTCTCGCACACACATACAGTCTCGCACACACATACAGTCTCGCACACAGTCTGGCACACAGTCTCGCGCGCACGCAGTCTCGCGCACACGCAGTCTCGCGCACACGCAGTCTCGCGCACACGCAGTCTCGCACACAGTCTCGCGCACACACAGTCTCGCGCACACACAGTCTCGCGCACACACAGTCTCACACACACAGTCTCGCACACACTCACATTCTCACACACACAGTCTCGCACACAAAGTCTCACGCACACGCAGTCTCGCACACACACATAGTCTTGCACACACACAGTCTCGCGCACACACAGTCTCGCGCACACACAGTCTCGCGCACACAGAGTCTCACACACACAGTCTCGCACACACTCACATTCTCACACACACAGTCTCGCACACAAACAAAGTCTCGCACATGTACACAGTCTCACGCACACGCAGTCTCGCACACACACATAGTCTTGCACACACACAGAGTCTCGCACACACACACTGTCACACACAGAGAGTGTCGCACACACAGTCTCGCAGACACACACACCCCATCTTGCACACACAGTCTCGCAAACACACACTGTCGCACACACACAGTGTCGCACACAGTCTCGCACACACACACAGTATCACACACACAGAGTCTCGCACACACCATCTCACAAACATACACATTCTCGCACACACAGTCTCGCGCGCACACAGTCTCGCGCGCACACAGTCTCGCGCGCACACAGTCTCGCGCGCACACAGTCTCGCGCGCACACAGTCTCGCGCGCACACAGTCTCGCGCACACAGTCTCGCGCACACAGTCTCGCGCACACACAGTCTCGCGCACACACAGTCTCGCGCACACACAGTCTCGCGCACACACAGTCTCGCGCACACACAGTCTCGCGCACACACAGTCTCGCGCACACACTGTCTCGCGCACACACTGTCTCGCGCACACACTGTCTCGCGCACACACTGTCTCGCGCACACACTGTCTCGCGCACACACTGTCTCGCGCACACACAGTCTCGCGCACACACTGTCTCGCGCACACACAGTCTCGCGCACACACAGTCTCGCGCACACACAGTCTCGCGCACACACAGTCTCGCGCACACACAGTCTCACGCACACACAGTCTCACGCACACAGTCTCGCGCACACACAGTCTCGCGCACACACAGTCTCGCGCACACACAGTCTCGCGCACACAGAGTCTCACACACACAGTCTCGCACACACTCACATTCTCACACACACAGTCTCGCGCACAAACAAAGTCTCGCACATGTACACAGTCTCACGCACACGCAGTCTCGCACACACACATAGTCTTGCACACACACAGAGTCTCGCACACACACACTGTCACACACAGAGAGTGTCGCACACACAGTCTCGCAGACACACACACCCCATCTTGCACACACAGTCTCGCAAACACACAGTGTCGCACACACACAGTGTCGCACACAGTCTCGCACACACACACAGTATCACACACAGTCTCGCACACACCATCTCACAAACACACACAGTCTCACACACACAGTCTCACACGCACACAGTCTCACGCAAAGTCTCGCGAGCACACAGTCTCAACTGCACACAGTCTCGCGCGCACACAGTCTCGCGCGCACACAGTCTCGCGCGCACACAGTCTCGCGCGCACACAGTCTCGCGCGCACACAGTCTCGCGCGCACACAGTCTCGCGCGCACACAGTCTCGCGCACACACACACAGTGTCACACACAGTCTTGCACACACACAGTCTCATACACACACGCTTTCTCGCACACAGTCTCACATACACAGTCTCGCACACACACAGACTCTCACACACACAGTCTCTCTCTCTCACACACACACCCAGTCTTTCTCTCTCACACACACACACAGTCTTTCTCTCTCACACACACACACAGTCTCTCTCTCACACACACAGTCTCTCTCTCACACACACACAGTCTCTCTCTCACACACACACACAGTCTCTCTCTCACACACACACACAGTCTCTCTCTCACACACACACAGTCTCTCTCTCACACACACAGACTCTCACACAGTCTCTCTCTCTCACACACAGTCTCTCTCTCACACACACACACAGTCTCTCTCTCTCACACACAGTATCTCACAGTCTCTCTCTCACACACAGTCTCTCACACAAACACACCGTCTCTCACACAAACACACACCGTCTCTCTCACACACACACAGTCTCTCTTACACACACACAGTCTCTCTGACACACACAGACTTTCACACATTGTCACACACACAGAGTCTCACACGCGCACACACACAGTCTCGCAAGCACACACAGTCTCGCGTGCACAGTCTCGCGCACACACAGTCTCGCGCACACACAGTCGCTCTCGATATCTCTCAAACACAGTCTGTCTCACACACAGTCTGTCTCACAGTCTCGCGCGCACACACAGTCTCGCGCGCACAGTCTCGCGCACACACAGTCTCGCGCACACACAGTCTCGCGCACACACAGTCTCGCGCACACACAGTCTCGCGCACACACAGTCTCGCGCACACACAGTCTCGCGCACACACAGTCTCGCGCACACACAGTCTCGCGCACACACAGTCTCGCGCACGCACAGTCTCACGCGCGCACAGTTTCGCGCACGCACGGTCTCGCGCACACACGGTCTCACGCACACACGGTCTCACGCACACACGGTCTCGCGCACACACGGTCTCGGGCGCACACACAGTCTCGCGCGCACACTGTCAGGCGCACACACTGTCTCGCGCACACACACAGCCTCTCGCGCACACACACAGTCTCGCGCACACACTTGCACACACAGTCTCGCACACACAGAGACTCGCACACACAGAGTCTCGCACAGAGTCTCGAACACGCGCACACACAGTCTCGCGCACACACAGTTTCATGCGCACACACAGTCTCGCGCACACAGTTTCGCGCGCACACAGTCTCGCGCACAGTCTTGCGCACACACGGTCGCTCTCAATATCTCACACACACACAGTCTCGCACACACAGTCTCGCGCACACACGGTCTCGCGCACACACGGTCTCGCGCACACACGGTCTCGCGCACACAGTCTCGCGCACACAGTCTCGCACGCACACAGTCTCGCACACAGACAGTCTCGCGCGCACACAGTCTCGCGCACACACAGTCTCTCACAATATCTCACACACACAGTCTGTCTCGCACACATGGTCTCACGCACACACGGTCACGCGCGCACACGGTCTCGCGTGCACACAGTCTCGCGCGCACACAGTCTCTCACAATACCTCACACACACAGTCTGTCTCGCGCGCGCACTGTCTCGCGCACACACGGTCACGCGCGCACACGGTCACGCGCACAGTCTCGCGCGCACAGTCTCGCACACACATACAGTCTCGCACACACATACAGTCTCGCACACAGTCTGGCACACAGTCTCGCGCGCACACAGTCTCGCACACACATACAGTCTCGCACACACATACAGTCTCGCACACACATACAGTCTCGCACACACATACAGTCTCGCACACACATACAGTCTCGCACACAGTCTGGCACACAGTCTCGCGCGCACGCAGTCTCGCGCACACGAAGTCTCGCGCACATGCAGTCTCGCGCACACGCAGTCTCGCGCACACGCAGTCTCGCGCACAGAGTCTCACACTCACATTCTCACACACACAGTCTCGCACACAAACAAAGTCTCACGCACACGCAGTCTCGCACACACACATAGTCTTGCACACACACACTGTCACACACAGAGAGTGTCGCACACACAGTCTCGCAGACACACACACCCCATCTTGCACACACAGTCTCGCACACACACACTGTCGCACACACACAGTGTCGCACACACACAGTGTCGCACACAGTCTCGCACACACACACAGTATCACACACACAGAGTCTCGCACACACCATCTCACAAACATACACATTCTCGCACACACAGTCTCACACACACAGTCTCGCGCGCACACAGTCTCGCGCGCACACAGTCTCGCGCGCACACAGTCTCGCGCGCACACAGTCTCGCGCGCACACAGTCTCGCGCGCACACAGTCTCGCGCGCACACAGTCTCGCGCGCACACAGTCTCGCGCGCACACAGTCTCGCGCGCACACAGTCTCGCGCACACACAGTCTCGCGCACACACAGTCTCGCGCACACACAGTCTCGCGCACACACAGTCTCGCGCACACACAGTCTCGCGCACACACAGTCTCACGCACACAGTCTCGCGCACACACAGTCTCGCGCACACACAGTCTCGCGCACACACAGTCTCGCGCACACAGAGTCTCACACACACAGTCTCGCACACACTCACATTCTCACACACACAGTCTCGCACACAAACAAAGTCTCGCACATGTACACAGTCTCACGCACACGCAGTCTCGCACACACACATAGTCTTGCACACACACAGAGTCTCGCACACACACACTGTCACACACAGAGAGTGTCGCACACACAGTCTCGCAGACACACACACCCCATCTTGCACACACAGTCTCGCAAACACACAGTGTCGCACACACACAGTGTCGCACACACACAGTGTCGCACACAGTCTCGCACACACACACAGTATCACACACAGTCTCGCACACACCATCTCACAAACACACACATTCTCGCACACACAGTCTCACACACAGTCTCACACACACAGTCTCACACGCACAGTCTCACGCAAAGTCTCGCGAGCACACAGTCTCAACTGCACACAGTCTCGCGCGCACACAGTCTCGCGCGCACACAGTCTCGCGCGCACACAGTCTCGCACGCACACAGTCTCACGCGCACACAGTCTCGCGCACACACAGTCTCGCACACACACACACACAGTGTCACACACAGTCTTGCACACACACAGTCTCATACACACACGCTTTCTCGCACACAGTCTCACATACACAGTCTCGCACACACACAGACTCTCACACACACAGTCTCTCTCTCTCACACACACACCCAGTCTTTCTCTCTCACACACACACACACACAGTCTCTCTCTCTCTCACACACACAGTCTCTCTCTCACACACACACAGTCTCTCTCTCACACACACACAGTCTCTCTCTCACACACACACACAGTCTCTCTCCCACACACACGCAGTCTCTCTCTCACACACACAGACTCTCACACACACAGTCTCTCTCTCTCACACACAGTCTCTCTCTCACACACACACACAGTCTCTCTCTCACACACACAGTATCTCACAAACAGTCTCTCTCTCACACACAGTCTCTCACACAAACACACCGTCTCTCACACAAACACACACCGTCTCTCTCACACACACACAGTCTCTCTTACACACACAGACTTTCACACATTGTCACACACACAGAGTCTCACACGCGCACACACACAGTCTCGCAAGCACACACAGTCTCGTGTGCACAGTCTCGCGCACACACCGTCTCGCGCACACACAGTCGCTCTCGATATCTCTCAAACACAGTCTGTCTCACACAGTCTGTCTCACAGTCTCGCGCGCACACACAGTCTCGCGCGCACAGTCTCGCGCGCACACGGTCTCGCGCGCACACGGTCTCGCGCGCACACGGTCTCGCGCGCACACGGTCTCGCGCACACAGTCTCACGCGCACACAGTCTCACGCGCACACAGCCTCGCGCGCACACAGCCTCGCGCGCACACAGCCTCGCGCACACACAGCCTCGCGCACACACAGCCTCGCGCACACACAGCCTCGCGCACACACAGTCTCACGCGCACAAACAGTCTCGCACACACAGTCTCGCACACACAGTCTCGCACACACAGTCTCGCACACACAGTCTCGCACACACATACAGTCTCGCACACACATACAGTCTGGCACACAATGTCGCACACAGTCTCGCGCACACGCAGTCTCGCGTGCACAGTCTCGCGCGCACACAGTCTCGCGCGCACAGTCTCACGCACACAGTCTCACGCACACATACAGTCGCGCACACACATACAGTCTCGCACATACATAGTCTCGCACACACATACAGTCTCGCACACAGTCTGGCACACAGTGTCGCGCGCGCACAGTTTCGCGCACACGCAGTCTCACGCACACAGTCTCACGCACACAGTCTCACGCACACAGTCTCACGCACACATACAGTCTCGCACATACATAGTCTCGCACACACATTACAGTCTCGCACACACATACAGTCTCGCACACACATACAGTCTCGCACACAGTCTGGCACACAGTGTCACGCGCGCACAGTTTCGCGCACACGCAGTCTCTCTCACACACAGTCTCGCGCACAAACACAGTCTCACGCACAGTCTCACGCACACACAGTCTCACGCACACACAGTCTCACGCACACACAGTCTCGCGCACACACAGTCTCGCGCGCACACAGTCTCGCGTGCACACACAGTCTCACACTGTCACACACGCACAGTCTCGCACACACAGTCTCGCACACATACACACCCCGTCTTGCACACACAGTCTCGCAAACACACACACATTCTCGCACACAGAGTGTCGCACACACAGTCTCGCACACACACAGTATCTCGCACACACACAGTCTCACAAACACACACAGGCAAACGCACACACAGTCACTCACACACATACAGTCACACACAGTCACTTACACACACAGTATCGCACACACACAGTCTCGCACACACACAGTCTCGCACACACACACAGAGTCTCACACACCCACATTCTCGCACGCACACACGCAGTGTCGCACACAGTCTCACAGTCTCGCACACACACATATACACACAGTCTTGCACACACACACATACACACGGTCTTGCACACACACAAAGAGTCGCGCACACACACACACGTGCACACACAGTCACACAGTCACGCACACAGTCTCACACAGTGTCACAAACATGTACAGTCTCGCACACGCACTGAGTCTCGCGCGCACACAGTCTCGCACGCACACACAGTCTCGCACAGTGTCTCGCTCGCAGTCTCGGACGCACACAGGGTCTCGCGCACACACAGTCTCTCTCAATATCTCACACACAGTCTCTCTCTCACACAGTCTTTCTCTCTCTTATACACACAGTCTCTCTTACACACACACAGTCTCTCACACACACAGTCTCTATCACACACACAGTCTCTCACACACACACAGTCTCGCACACACACACAGTCTCGCACACACACACAGACTCGCACACACACACAGTCTCGCACGCACACAGGCTCGCACGCACACAGTCTCGCGCGCACACTCGCTAACACAGTCTCGCGCACACACGGTCTCGCGCACACACAGTCTGTCTCACACACAGTCTTGCGCACACAGTCTTGCGCACACACACAGTCTTGCGCGCACACAGTCTTGCGCGCACACAGTCTTGCGCGCACACAGTCACGCGCGCACACAGTCACGCGCGCACACACAGTCTCTCACAATATCTCACACACACAGTCTGTCTCGCACACATGGCCTCGCGCACACACGGTCTCGCGCGCACACGGTCTCGCGCGCACACGGTCTCGCGCGCACACGGTCTCGCGCGCACACGGTCTCGCGCGCACACGGTCTCGCGCGCACACGGTCTCGCGCGCGCACAGTCTCGCGCGCGCACAGTCTCACGCACACAGTCTCACGCACACAGTCTCACGCACACAGTCTCACGCACACACAGTCTCTCTCAATATCTCACACACACAGTCGGTCTCGCGCATGCATGGTCTCGCGCGCGCACGGTCTCGCACACACTCTCGCACACACAATCGCGCGCACACAGTCTCGCGCGCACACAGTCTCGCGCGCACACAGTCTCGCGCACAGTCTCGCGCACACACAGTCTCGCGCACACACAGTCTCGCGCACACACAGTCTCGTGCACACAGTCTCGCGCACACACAGTCTCGCACACACACAGTCTCGCGCGCACACACAGTCGCTCTCGATATCTCTCAAACACAGTCTGTCTCACACACAGTCTGTCTCACAGTCTCGCGCGCACACACTGTCTCGCGCGCACAGTCTCGGGCACACACGGTCTCGCGTACATGGTCTCACACACACGGTCTCGGGCGCACACAGTCTCGGGCGCACACAGTCTCGGGCGCACACAGTCTCGCGCGCACACAGTCTCGCGCACACAGTCTCATGCGCACACAGTCTCGCGCACAGTCTCACGCACACACAGTTTCGCGCGCACAGTCTCGCGCGCACACAGTCTCGAGCACACAGTCTCGCGCACACACGGTCGCTCAATATCTCACACACAGTCTCGCGCACACACTGTCTCGCGCACACACGGTCTCGCGCACACACGGTCTCGCGCACACACGGTCTCGCGCACACACGGTCTCGCGCACACACGGCCTCGCGCACACACGGCCTCGCGCACACACACAGACTCGCGCACACACACAGTCTCGCACACACACACAGTCTCGCACACAGAGTCTCGCACACAGTCGCTCTCAATATCTCTCACACACACAGTCTGTCTCACACACAGTCTCGCGCGCACACAGTCTCGCGCGCACACAGTCTCTCTCAATATCTCACACACAGTCTGTCTCGCGCGCACACTGTCTCGCGCGCACACTGTCTCGCGCGCACACAGCCTCACGCGCACACAGTCTCACGCGCACACTGTCTCGCGCACACTGTCTCGCGCACACACTGTCTCGCGCACACACTGTCTCGCGCACACACTGTCTCGCGCACACACTGTCTCGCGCACACACTGTCTCTCACACACAGAGTCTCTCACACACAGAGTCTCGCGCACACAGTCGCTCTCAATATCACACACACAGTCTCACGCACACACACAGTCTCGCGCACACACAGTCTCTCGCGCACACAGTCTCTCGCGCACACAGTCTCTCGCGCACACACAGTCTCGCACACACAGTGTCGCACACAGTCGCTCTCAATATCGCACACACAGTCTCGCGCACACAGTCTCTCTCAATATCTCTCACACACACAGACTGTCTCGCGCACACACTGGCTCGTGCACACACTGGCTCGCGCACACGGTCTCGCGCGCACACGGTCTCGCGCGCACACGGTCTCGCGCACACACAGTCTCGCGCACACACAGTCTCTAAATATCTCACACAGTCTGTCTCGCGCACACTCTGTCGCGCACACACTGTCGCGCACACACTGTCGCGCACAGATGGTCTCGCACACACGGTCTCGCGCGCACACGGTCTCGCGCACACACGGTCTCGCGCACACACGGTCTCGCGCACACACTGTCTCGCGCACACACTGTCTCGCGCACACTGTCTCGCGCACACTGTCTCGCGGGCACACTGTCTCGCACACACACTGTCTCGCACACACACTGTCGCGCACACACTGTCGCGCACACACTGTCGCGCACACACTGTCGCGCACACACACTGTCGCGCACACATTGTCTCACATACACACAGTCTCGCGCACACAATCTCAATATCTCACACACACACACAGTCTGTCTCGCGCACACACTGTCTCGCGCACACACTGTCTCGCGCACACACTGTCTCGCGCACACACTGTCGCGCGCACACACTGCCGCGCGCACACACTCGCGCACACACACTGTCGCGCACACACACTGTCGCGCACACACACTGTCGCGCACACACACTGTCGCGCACACATTGTCTCACACACACACACACAGTCTCGCGCACACAATCTCTCACACACACACACAGTCTGTCTCGCACACACGGTCTCGCGCACACGGTCTCGCACACACACAGTCTCGGGCACACACGGTCTTGCGCACACACAGTGTCGCACACAGTCGCTCTCAATATCGCACACAGTCTCTCTCAATATCTCACACCCACACAGACTGTCTCGCGCACACACTGGCTCGCGCACACACAGTCTCATGCACACACACAGTCTCGCGCACACACAGTCTCGCGCACACACAGTCTCGCGCACACACAGTCTCGCGCACACAATCTGGCGCACACAGTCTCGCGCGCAGAAAGTCTCGCGCACACACAGTCGCTCTCAATATCTCTCTCACACACAGTCTGTCTCGCGCAGAGTCTCGTGCACACACAGTCTCGCGCGCACACAGTCTCGCGCGCACACACAGTCTCGCGCACACACAGTCTCGCGCACACACACAGTCTCGCGCACACACACAGTCTCGCGCACACACACAGTCTCGCGCACACACACAGTCTCGCGCACACAGTCTCGCGCACGCACACAGTCTCGCGCACACACAGTCTCGCGCACACAGTCTCGCGCACGCACACAGTCTCTCGCACGCGCACAGTCTCGCGCACACTGACTCTCTCAATATCTCACACACACAGTCTGTCTCACACACGGTCTCGCGCACACACTGTCTCGCGCACACACTGTCTCGCGCACACACTGTCTCGCGCACACACTGTCTCGCGCACACACTGTCTCGCGCACACACTGTCTCGCACACACACTGTCTCGCACACACACTGTCTCGCACACACACTGTCTCGCACACACACTGTCTCGCACACACAGTCTGTCTCAAACACACTGTCTCACGCACACACAGTCTCGCGCGCACACAGTCTCGCGCGCACACAGTCTCGCGCGCACACAGTCTCGCGCGCACAGTCTCGCGCGCACAGTCTCGCACGCACAGTATCGCGCGCGCACAGTCTCGCGCACACACAGTCTCGCGCACACAGTCTCGCGCACACACAGTCTCGCGCACACACAGTCTCACGCACACACAGTCTCGCGCACACACAGTCTCGCGCACACACAGTCTCGCGCACACACAGTCTCGCGCACACACAGTCTCGCGCACACACAGTCTCGCGCGCACAGTCTCGCGCACACACAGTCTCGCGCACACACAGTCTCTCAATATCTCACACAGTCTGTCTCGCGCACACTGTCGCGCACACACTGTCGCGCACAAACTGTCGCGCACACACACTGTCGCGCACACACACTGTCGCGCGCACACACTGTCGCGCGCACACACTGTCGCGCGCACACACTGTCGCGCACACACACTGTCGCGCACACACACTGTCGCGCACACACACTGTCGCGCACACACAGTCGCGCACACACACTGTCGCGCACACATTGTCTCACACACACACACAGTCTCGCGCACACAATCTCTCTCAATATCTCACACACACACACAGTCTGTCTCGCGCACACGGTCTCGCACACACACACAGTCTCGGGCACACACGGTCTCGGGCACACACGGTCTCGCGCACACACAGTGTCGCACACAGTCGCTCTCAATATCGCACACACAGTCTCGCGCACACACAGTCTCTCTCAATATCTCACACACACACAGACTGTCTCGCGCACACACTGGCTTGCGCACACACAGTCTCGTGCACACACACAGTCTCGTGCACACACAGTCTCGCGCACACAATCTGGCGCACACAGTCTCGCGCACACAGTCTCGCGCACACAGTCTCGCGCACACAGTCTCGCGCACACACAGTCGCTCTCAATATCTCTCTCACACAGTCTGTCTCGCGCACACAGTCTCGCGCACACAGTCTCGCGCACAGTCTCGCGCACACAGTCTCGCGCGCACACAGTCTCGCGCGCACACAGTCTCGCGCGCACACAGTCTCGCGCGCACACAGTCTCGCGCGCACACAGTCTCGCACACACACAGTCTCGCACACACACAGTCTCGCGCACACAGTCTCGCGCGCACACAGTCGCGCACGCACACAGTCTCGCGCACGGACACAGTCTCGCGCACGCACACAGTCTCGCGCACACAGTCTCGCGCACGCATAAAAGTCTCGCGCACACTGACTCTCTCAATATCTCACACACACACAGTCTGTCTCGCACACACGGTCTCGCGCACACGGTCTCGCACACACACTGTCTCGCACACACACTGTCTCGCACACACACTGTCTCGCACACTGTCTCGCGCACACACAGTCGCTCTCAATATCTCTCACACACAGTCTGTCTCAAACACACTGTCTCGCGCGCACACTGTCTCGCGCGCGCGCACAGTTTCGCGCACACACAGTCTCGCGCACACAGTCTCGCGCACACACAGTCTCGCGCACACACAGTCTCGCGCACACACAGTCTCGCGCACACACAGTCTCTCAATATCTCACACACAGTCTGTCTCGCGCACACTGTCTCGCGCACACACTGTCGCACACACACGGTCTCGCGCGCACACGGTCTCGCGCGCACACGGTCTCGCGCGCACACGGTCTCGCGCGCACACGGTCTCGCGCGCACACGGTCTCGCGCGCACACAGTCTCGCGCACACACTCGCGCACACAGTCTCGCACGCACACGGTCTCGCGCGCACACAGTCTCGCGCGCACACAGTCTCGCGCGCACACAGTCTCGCGCGCACACAGTCTCGCGCGCACACAGTCTCGCGCGCACACAGTCTCGCGCGCACACAGTCTCGCGCACAGTCTCGCGCGCACAGTCTCGCGCACACCGTCACGCGCACACACAGTCTCTCAATATCTCACACACAGTCTGTCTTGCGCACACTGTCTCGCGCACACTGTCTCACGCACACACTGTCGCGCACACAGTCTCGCGCACACACTCGCGCACACAGTCTCGCGCGCACACAGTCTCGCGCGCACACAGTCTCGCGCGCACACAGTCTCGCACACGCAGTCTCGCGCGCACACAGTCTCGCACACGCAGTCTCGCGCGCACACAGTCTCGCGCGCACACAGTCTCGCGCGCACACAGTCTCGCGCGCACACAGTCTCGCGCGCACCGTCTCGTGCGCACAGTCTCGCGCGCACAGTCTCGTGCGCACACTGTCTCGCGCACAGTGTCTCGCGCACACACATTCTCGCGCAGTCTCGCGCACACAGTCTCGCGCACACACAGTCTCGCGCACACACAGTCTCGCGCACACACAGTCTCGCGCACACACAGTCTCGCGCACACACAGTCTCGCGCACACACAGTCTCGCGCACACACAGTCTCGCGCACACACAGTCTCGCGCACACACAGTCTCGCGCACACACAGTCTCGCGCACACACAGTCTCGCGCGCACACAGTCTCGCGCGCACACAGTCTCGCGCGCACACAGTCTCAATATCTGACACAGTCTGTCTCGCACACGGTCTCGCGCACCCACGGTCTCGCGCACCCACGGTCTCGCGCACACTGTCTTGCGCACACACAGAGTCTCACGCGCACACAGTCTCACGCAC
>NC_081358.1:125703466-125705966 GCF_030684315.1 Stegostoma tigrinum | reverse complement strand
CACACACACACAGTCTCTCTCTCTCACACACACAGTCTCTCTCTCTCACACACACACAGTCTCAAACACACACAGTCTCTCACACACACACAGTCTCTCACAAAAACACACAGTATCTCTCACACACAGTCTCGCACACACACAGTCTCTCTCACACACACAGTCTCTCACAAAAACACACAGTCTCTCTCACACACACACAGCCTCTCTTACACACACAGTCTCTCTCACACACACAGTCTCTCTCACACACACAGTCTCTCTCACACACACAGTCTCTCTCACACAGTGTCTCACACACAGTCTCACACACCCACATTCTCACACACACACACGCAGTCTCACACACGCGCACAGTCTCGCGCGCGCACAGTCTCGCGCACGCACACCGTCTCGCGCGCGCACACCGTCTCGCGCGCGCACACCGTCTCGCGCGCGCACACCGTCTCGCGCGCGCACACAGTCTCGCGCGCGCACACAGTCTCGCGCGCGCACACAGTCTCTCGCACACACAGACCCGCACACAGTCTCGGACACACACAGGGTCTCGCGCGCACACAGTCTCACACACACAGTCTCTCTCAATATCTCTCACACACACACACACAGTCTGTCTCACACACAGTCTCGGACGCACACAGGATCTCGCGCGCACACAGTCTTGCACACACACAGTCTCTCAATATCTCACACACACACAGTCTGTCTCACACACAGTCACTCTCTCTCACACACACACCCACTCTCTCTCTCTCACACACACACCCAGTCTCTCTCTCTCTCTCACACACACAGTCTCTCTCTCTCTCTCACACACACACAGTCTCTCTCTCTCTCACACACACACACACACACAGTCTCTCTCTGTCTCTCTCACACACACAGTCTCTCTCTGTCTCTCTCACACACACAGTCTCTCTCTCTCTCACACACACACACAGTCTCACACACACAGTCTCTCACACACAGTCTCTCACACACACACACAATCTCTCTCACACAGTCTCTCTCACACACACACAGTCTCTCTCTCACACACACACAGTATCTCACACACACACAGTCTCTCTCTCACACACACACAGTCTCTCTCTCACACACACAGTCTCTCACACAAACACACACAGTCTCTCACACAGACACGCACACACACACACAGTCTCTCTTACACACACACAGTCACGCAAACACAGTCTCTCTCACACACACAGTCTCGCACACACACAGACTCTCAAACAGTGTCACACACACAGAGTCTCACACACAGTCTCGCACACGCGCACACACACAATATCTCCCACACACACACAGTCTCACACACACACACAGTCTCTCTCACACACACACAGTCTCTCTCACACACAGTCTCTCTCTCACACACACACAGTCTCTCTCTCACACACACACAGTCTCTCTCTCACACACACAGTCTCTCTCTCACACACACACAGTCTCTCTCTCACACACACAGTCTCTCTCTCACACACACAGTATCTCACACACACAGTCTCTCTCTCTCACACACACACACAGTCGCGCACACACACAGTCTCTCTCACACACACAGTCTCGCACACACACAGACTCTCACACAGTGTCACACACACAGAGTCTCACATACAGTCTCGCACGCACACACAGTCTCGTACACACACATACACATACGCATACACAGTCTCGCACACACGCACACACAGTCGCACACAGTCTCACGCACACATGCAGTCTCGCACACAGTCTCACGCACAGTCTCACGCACACAGTCTCACGCACACAGTCTCACGCACACAGTCTCACGCACACACAGTCTCGCAAACACACACACAGACTCGCGCACACAAAGACTCGCACACAGTGTCACACACACACAGTCTTGTACAGAAACACACACGGTCTCACACACCCTCATTCTCACGCGCACACGCAGTCTCGCGCGCACACAAAATCTCGCGCGCACACAAAATCTCGTGCGCACACATGCACACACACAGTCCCATGCGCGCACAGTCTCAAGCACACACAGTCTCACACACACACACAGTCTCACGCTCACACACAGACAAACACAGTCTCGCACACACAGTCTCGCACACACGCACACACATTCTCGCGCACACACAGTCCCATGCGCGCGCGCACACAGTCTCATGCACACACGCACACACAGTCTCACACACACGGTCCCACACGCACACAGTCCCACACACACACAGTCTCACATACACACAGTCTCACGCACACATGAACACACACAGTCTCGTGCACACACACACAGTCTCGTGCACACACGCACACACAGTCTCACGCACACACACACAGTCTCTCACACACATACACAGTCTCTCATACACACAGTCTCTCGCACACACAGTCTCGCGCACACACACATACTCTCACACAGTGTCACTCACCCACATTCTCGCACACACACGTAGTCTCGCACACACACACAGTCTCGCACACATTCTCGCACACACACATTTACACACAGTCTTGCACA
>NC_081358.1:125588466-125593466 GCF_030684315.1 Stegostoma tigrinum | reverse complement strand
CAGTCTCTCTCTCACACACACACACGCACAGTCTCTCTCTCACACACACACACGCACAGTCTCTCTCTCTCACACACGCACAGTCTCTCTCTCTCACGCACAGTCTCTCTCTCTCACACACACACACAGTCTCTCTCTCTCACACACACACAGTCTCTCTCTCTCACACACACACAGTCTCTCTCTCACACACACACGCACACAGACACAGTCTCTCTCTCTCACACACACACAGTCTCTCTCTCACACGCACACACAGTCTCTCTCTCACACGCACACACAGTCTCTCTCTCACACGCACACACAGTCTCTCTCTCACACGCACACACAGTCTCTCTCTCACACGCACACACAGTCTCTCTCTCACACGCACACACAGTCTCTCTCTCACACGCACACACAGTCTCTCACTCACATGCACACACAGTCTCTCACTCACACACACGCACACACAGTCTCTCTCTCTCACACACACACACACACACAGTCTCTCTCTCACACACGCACGCACATTCTCTCTCTCACACACACACACGCACAGTCTCTCTCTCTCACACACACACGCACAGTCTCTCTCTCACACACACACGCACAGTCTCTCTCTCTCACACACACACGCACAGTCTCTCTCTCTCACACACACACACACAGTCTCTCTCTCTCACACACACACACACAGTCTCTCTCTCTCACACACACACAGTCTCTCTCTCTCACACACACACAGTCTCTCTCTCTCACACACACACGCACAGTCTCTCTCTCTCACACACACACACGCACAGTCTCTCTCTCTAACACACACACGCACAGTCTCTCTCACACACACGCACAGTCTCTCTCTCTCACACACACACAGTCTCTCTCTCTCACACACACACAGTCTCTCTCTCACACACACACGCACACAGACACAGTCTCTCTCTCTCACACACACACACAGTCTCTCTCTCACACGCACACACAGTCTCTCTCTCACACGCACACACAGTCTCTCTCTCACACGCACACACAGTCTCTCTCTCACACGCACACACAGTCTCTCTCTCACACGCACACACAGTCTCTCTCTCACACGCACACACAGTCTCTCACTCACATGCACACACAGTCTCTCACTCACACACACGCACACACACAGTCTCTCTCTCTCACACACACACACAGTCTCTCTCTCTCACACACACACACACACAGTCTCTCTCTCACACACGCACGCACATTCTCTCTCTCACACGCACACACGCACAGTCTCTCTCTCTCACACACACACGCACAGTCTCTCTCTCACACACACACGCACAGTCTCTCTCTCACACACACACGCACAGTCTCTCTCTCTCACACACACACGCACAGTCTCTCTCTCTCACACACACACACAGTCTCTCTCTCTCACACACACACAGTCTCTCTCTCTCACACACACACAGTCTCTCTCTCTCACACACACACACACACACACAGTCTCTCTCTCACACACGCACGCACATTCTCTCTCTCACACACACACACGCACAGTCTCTCTCTCTCACACACACACAGTCTCTCTCTCTCACACACACACACACACACACACAGTCTCTCTCTCACACACGCACGCACATTCTCTCTCTCACACACACACACGCACAGTCTCTCTCTCTCACACACACACGCACAGTCTCTCTCTCACACACACACACGCACAGTCTCTCTCTCACATACACACGCACAGTCTCTCTCTCTCACACACACACACAGTCTCTCTCTCACTCACACACACGCAGTCTCTCTCTCACACACACACACGCACAGTCTCTCTCTCACACACACACACGCACAGTCTCTCTCTCTCTCACACACACAGTCTCTCTCTCTCACACACACAGTCTCTCTCTCTCACACACACAGTCTCTCTCTCTCACACACACACAGTCTCTCTCTCACACACACACACAGTCTCTCTCTCACACACACACACAGTCTCTCTCTCACACACACAGTCTCTCTCTCTCACACACACACACACACACACACACACACACACACACACACACACACAGTCTCTCTCACACATGCGCACAGTCTCTCTCACACACACGCACACAGTCTCTCTCTCACACACACGCACACAGTCTCTCTCTCTCACACACGCGCACAGTCTCTCTCTCTCACACACGCGCACAGTCTCTCTCTCTCACACACGCGCACAGTCTCTCTCTCTCACACACGCGCACAGTCTCTCTCTCTCACACACACGCACACAGTCTCTCTCTCTCACACACACGCACACAGTCTCTCTCTCTCACACACAGTCTCTCTCACACACACACACGCACACACACAGTCTCTCTCTCTCACACACGCACAGTCTCTCTCACACACACGCACAGTCTCTCTCTCTCACACACACACACAGTCTCTCTCTCTCACACACACAGTCTCTCTCTCACACACACACGCACACAGACACAGTCTCTCTCTCTCACACACACACACAGTCTCTCTCTCACACGCACACACAGTCTCTCTCTCACACGCACACACAGTCTCTCTCTCACACGCACACACAGTCTCTCACTCACATGCACACACAGTCTCTCACTCACACACACGCACACACACAGTCTCTCTCTCTCACACACACACACACAGTCTCTCTCTCACACACGCACGCACAGTCTCTCTCTCACACACACACACACAGTCTCTCTCTCACTCACACACACGCACAGTCTCTCTCTCACTCACACACACGCACAGTCTATCTCTCTCACACACACACACACACAGTCTCTCTCTCACACACACGCACACAGTCTCTCTCTCACACACACGCACACAGTCTCTCTCTCACACACACGCACACAGTCTCTCTCTCACACACACACACGCACAGTCTCTCTCTCACACACACACACGCACAGTCTCTGTCACACACACACACAGTCTCTCTCTCTCACACACACGCACAGTCTCTCTCTCTCACACACACAGTCCCTCTCTCTCACACACACACGCACAGTCTCTCTCTCACACACACACGGTCTCTCTCTCTCACACACGCACAGTCCCTCTCTCTCACACACACACGCACAGTCTCTCTCTCACACACACACGCACAGTCTCTCTCTCACACGCACACACAGTCTCTCTCACACGCACACACAGTCTCTCTCTCACACGCACACACAGTCTCTCTCTCACACGCACACACAGTCTCTCTCTCTCACACACACACGCACACACAGTCTCTCTCTCACACGCACACACAGTCTCTCACTCACACGCACACACAGTCTCTCACTCACACACACGCACACACACAGTCTCTCTCTCTCACACACACACGCACACACAGTCTCTCTCTCACACACACGCACACACAGTCTCTCTCTCACACACACGCACGCACATTCTCTCTCTCACACACACGCACGCACATTCTCTCTCTCACACACACGCACGCACAGTCTCTCTCTCTCACACACGCACGCACAGTCTCTCTCTCACACACACACGCACAGTCTCTCTCTCTCACACACACACGCACAGTCTCTCTCTCTCACACACACACACGCACAGTCTCTCTCTCGCACACACACACATTCTCTCTCTCACACACACACAGTCTCTCTCTCACACACACACAGTCTCTCTCTCACACACACACACAGTCTCTCTCTCTCTCACACACACACACAGTCTCTCTCTCACACACACACACACAGTCTCTCTCTCACACACACACACAGTCTCTCTCTCACACACACACAGAGTCTCTGTCTCTCACACACACACACAGTCTCTCTCTCTCACACACAGTCTCTCTCTCTCTCATACACACAGTCTCTCTCACACACACAGTCTCTCTCTCACACACACACAGTCTCTCTCACACACACAGTCTCTCTCTCACACACACACGCACACAGACACAGTCTCTCTCTCTCTCACACACACGCACAGTCTCTCTCTCACACACACACAGTCTCTCTCTCTCACACGCACAGTCTGTCTCTCTCACACGCACACACAGTCTCTCTCACACGCACACACAGTCTCTCTCACACACACACACACACAGAGTCTCTCTCTCTCACACACACAGTCTCTCTCTCTCTCTCACACACACACACACAGTCTCTCTCTCACACACGCACACACACACACAGTCTCTCTCACACACACGCACACAGTCTCTCTCTCTCACACACGCGCACAGTCTCTCTCTCTCACACACGCGCACAGTCTCTCTCTCACACACACACGCACAGTCTCTCTCTCTCACACACACGCACAGTCTCTCTCTCACACACACACGCACAAACACAGTCTCTCTCTCTCACACACGCACAGTCTCTCTCTCTCACACACGCACAGTCTCTCTCTCTCACACACACACGCACAGTCTCTCTCTCTCACACACACAGTCTCTCTCACACACACACACACACACACACACACACACAGTCTCTCTCACACACGCGCACAGTCTCTCTCTCTCACACACACGCACACAGTCTCTCTCTCTCACACACACGCACAGTCTCTCTCTCTCACACACACGCACAGTCTCTCTCTCACACACACACACACAGTCTCTGTCACACACACACACAGTCTCTCTCTCACACGCACAGTCTCTCTCTCTCTCACACACGCACAGTCTCTCTCTCTCTCACACACACACACAGTCTCTCTCACACACGCGCACAGTCTCTCTCTCTCACACACACACACAGTCTCTCTCTCACACACACGCACACAGTCTCTCTCTCACACACACGCACACAGTCTCTCTCTCACACACACACACGCACAGTCTCTCTCACACACACACACGCACAGTCTCTGTCACACACACGCACAGTCTCTCTCTCTCACACACACAGTCCCTCTCTCTCACACACACACGCACAGTCTCTCTCTCACACACACACAGTCCCTCTCTCTCACACACGCACAGTCCCTCTCTCTCACACACACACGCACAGTCTCTCTCTCACACACACACG